>NC_057810.1:81059558-81066926 GCF_018294505.1 Triticum aestivum
ACCGGCCACCTCCTCCACCAACCCAGGTGAGCTCTACCTCCTCTGTTTTTCCTTTTTTTCTGTTTTTTTAGTTTTAGGTTTATGTTTAGTTTAGATTTAGTTTTAGTTTTAGTTTTAGGTTTAGTTTTAGGTTTAGGTTTAGTTTTAGTTTAGTTTTAGGTTTAGATTTAGTTTTTTCCTTTTTTTCTTTTTTTTAGTTTTAGGTTTATGTTTAGTTTAGATTTAGTTTTAGTTTTAGATTTAGGTTTAGATTTAGGTTTAGTTTTAGGTTTAGTTCAGTTTTAGGAAAGAAAAAGAAGAAGAAGAAAAAAACAGGAGAGGAGGAGAAGAAGAAGAGCAAAAAGGAAAGGAAGAAGAAGAGGAGGAGGAGGAGAAGAAAAAAGATGAAGAGGAAGAAGAAGAAGAAGAAGAAAGAGGAGAGGAGGAGAAGAAGAAGAGGAAAAAGGAAAGGAAGAAGAAGAAGAAGAGGAGGAGAAGAAAAAAGAAGAAGAGGAAGAAGAAGAAGAAAAAAGAGGAGAGGAGGAGAAGAAGAAGAGGAAAAAGGAAAGGAGGAAGAAGAAGAAGAAGGAAAAAAGGAAGAAAAGGAAGAAGAGGAAGAAGAAGAAAAGGAAAAAAGAGGAAAAAACCCCGACCCGACACGGCACCCCGACCCCGACCCAGTGTTGGGGAATGTAGTAATTTCAAAAAAATTCCTACGCACACGCAAGATCATGGTGATGGCATAGCAACGAGAGGGGAGAGTGTTGTCCACGTACCCTTGTATTACCGTAAGCGGAAGCGTTATGACAACGCGGTTGATGTAGTCGTTCGTCTTCACGATCCGACCGATCCAAGCACCGAACATACGGCACCTCCGAGTTCAGCACACGTTCAGCTCGATGAAGATCCCCGGGCTCCGATCCAGCAAAGCTTCGGGGATGAGTTCCGTCAGCACGACGGCGTGGTGATGATGATGATGTTCTACCGGCGCAGGGCTTCGCCTAAACTCCGCGACGATATGACCGAGGTGGAATATGGTGGAGGGGGCACCGCACACGGCTAAGGAACGATCCGTAGATCAACTTGTGTGTCATGGGGTGCCCCCCTGCCCCCGTATATAAAGGAGCAAGGGGGAAGGAGGCCGGCCCTAGGAGGGGGCGCGCCAAGTGTGGAGTCCTACTAGGACTCCCTAGTCCTAGTAGGATTCCACCTCCCTTGTTGGAGTAGGAGAAGGGGAAAGAGGGGGAGAGGAAGAAGGAAAGGGGGGCTGCGCCCCTTGTCCAATTCGGACCAGAGGGGGGGCGCAGGCCTCCTTCCTTTTGGCCTCTCTCCTCTATTCCCGTATGGCCCAATAAGGCCCATATACTCCCTGGCGAATTCCCGTAACTCTTCGGTACTCCGAAAAATACCCGAATCACTCGGAACCTTTCCGAACTCCGAATATAGTTGTCCAATATATTGATTTTTACGTCTCAACCATTTGGAGACTCCTCATCATGTCCCCGATCTCATCCGGGACTTCGAACTCCTTCGGTACATCAAAACTCATAAACTCATAATATAACTGTCATCGAAACCTTAAGCGTGCGGACCCTACGGGTTCGAGAACTATGTAGACATGACCTAGAACTATTGTTGGTCAATAACCAATAGCGGAACCTGGATGCCCATATTGGCTCCTACATATTCTACGAAGATCTTTATCGGTCAAACCGCATAACAACATACTTTGTTCCGTTTGTCATCGGTATGTTACTTGCCCGAGATTCGATCGTCGGTATCCAATACCTAGTTCAATCTCGTTACCAGCAAGTCTCTTTACTCGTTCCGTAATACATCATTCCGTAACTAACTCATTAGTTACAATGCTTGCAAGGCTTAAGTGGTGTGTATTACCGAGAGGGCCCAGAGATACCTCTCCGACAATCGGAGTGACAAAACCTAATCTCGAAATACGCCAACCCAACATGTACCTTCGGAGACACCTGTAGAGCACCTTTATAATCACCCAGTTACGTTGTGACGTTTGGTAGCACACAAAGTGTTCCTCCGGTAAACAGGAGTTGCATAATCTCATAGTTGTAGGAACTTTGTATAAGTCATGAAGAAAGCAATAGCAACATACCAAACGATCAAGTGCTAGGCTAACGGAATGGATCAAGTCAATCACATCATTCTCCTAATGATGTGATCCCATTAATCAAATGACAACCCATGTCTATGGTTAGGAAACATAACCATCTTTGATTAATGAGCTAGTCAAGTAGAGGCATACTAGTGACATTATGTTTGTCTATGTATTCACACATGTATCATGTTTCCGGTTAATACAATTCTAGCATGAATAATAAACATTTATCATGATATAAGGAAATAAATAATAACTTTATTATTGCCTCTAGGGCATATTTCCTTCAGTCTCCCACTTGCACTAGAGTCAATAATCTAGTTCACATCACCATGTGATATAACACCAATAATTCACATCACCATGTGATTAGCACCCATAGTTCACATCGTCATGTGACCAACACCCAAAGGGTTTACTAGAGTCAATAATCTAGTTCACATCGCTATGTGATTAACACCCAAAGAGTACTAAGGTATGATCATGTTTTGCTCGTGAGAGAACTTTAGTCAACAGGCCTGTCACATTCAGAGCCGTATGTATTTTGCAAATATTCTATGTCTACAATGCTCTGCACGGAGCTACTCTAGCTAATTGCTCCCACTTTCAGTATGTATCCAGATTGAGACTTAGAGTCATCTGAATCGGTGTGAAAGCTTGCACCGATGTAACTCTTTACGACGGGCTCTTTCATCACCTCCATAATCGAGAAATATTTCCTTAGTCCTCACCAAGGATATTCTTGACCAATGTCCAGTGATCTACTCCTAGATCTCTATTGTACTCCCTTGCCAAATAAAGAGCAAGGTATACAATAGGTCTGGTACATAGCATAGCATACTTTATAGAACCTATGACTGAGGCATAGGGAATGACTTTTCATTCTCTTTCTATTTTCTGCCATGGTCGGGTTTTGAGTCTTACTCAACTTCATACCTTTGCATCACAGGCAAGAACTCCTTCTTTGACTGTTCTATTTTGAACTATTTCAAAATTTTATCAAGGTATGTACCCATTGAAAAATCTTATCAAGCATCTTGATCTATCTCAATAGATCTTGATGCTCAATATGTAAATAGCTTTACAGAGGTCTTTCTTTGAAAAAACTCCTTTTAGACACTCCTTTATGCTTTGCAGAATAATTCTACATTATTTCCGATCAACAATATGTCATTCACATATACTTATCAGAAACGCTGTAGTGCTCCCACTCACTTTATTGTAAATACAAGCTTCACCGCAAGTCTGTATAAAGCTTATATGCTTTGATCAACTTATCAAAGCGTATATTCCAACTCCGAGATGCTTGCACCAGTCCATAGATGGATTGCTGGAGCTTGCATATTTTGTTAGCACCTTTAGGATTGACAAAACCTTCTGGTTGCATCATATACAACTCTTCTTTAAGAAAACCATTAAGGAATGCAGTTTTTGACATCCATTTGCCAGATTTCATAATATGGGGCAATTGCTAACATGATTCGGACAGACTTTAAGCATCGATACGAGTGAGAAAATCTCATCGTAGTCAACACCTTGAATTTTATCAAAAACCTTTTTCGACAAGTCTAGCTTTGTAGATAGTAACACTACTATCAGCGTCTATCTTCCTCTTACAAATTCATTTAATCTCAATGGCTTGCCGATCATCTGGCAAGTCAACCAAAGTCCATACTTTGTTCTCATACATGGATCCCATCTCAGATTTCATGGCCTCAAGCCATTTTGCGGAATCTGGGCTCACCATCGCTTCTTCATAGTTCGTAGGTTCATCATGATCTAGTAGCATGACTTCCAGAACAGGATTGCCGTACCACTCTGGTGCAGATCTTACTCTGATTTACCTACGAGATTCGGTAGTAACTTGATCTGAAGTTACATGATCATCATCATTAGCTTCCTCACTAATTGGTGTAGTAGTCACAGGAATAGATTTCTGTGATGAACTACTTTCCAATAAGGGAGAAGGTACAATTACCTTATTAAGTTCTACTTTCCTCCTACTCACTTCTTTCGAGAGAAACTCCTTCTCTAGAAAGGATCTATTCTTAGCAACGAATGTCTTGCCTTTGGATCTGTGATAGAAGGTGTACCCAACTTTCTCCTTTGGGTATCCTATGAAGACACATTTCTCCGATTTGGGTTTGAGCTTATTAGGATGAAACTTTTTCACATAAGCATCGCAACCCCAAACTTTAAGAAACGACAACTTTGGTTTCTTGCCAAACCACAGTTCATATTGTGTCGTCTCAACGGACTTAGGTGGTGCCCCTTTTTAACGTGAATGCAGCTGTCTTAATGCGTGACCCCAAAACGATAGTGGTAAATCGGTAAGAAACATCATAGATTGTACAATATCTAATAAAGTACGGTTATGACGTTCGGACACACCATTACGCTGTGGTGTTCCGGGTGGCGTGAGTTGCGAAACTATTCCGCATTGTTTCAAATGTAGACCAAACTCGTAACTCAAATATTCTCCTCCACGATCAGATCGTAGAAATTTTATTTTCTTGTTACGATGATTTTCAACTTCACTCTGAAATTCTTTGAACTTTTCAAACGTTTCAGACTTATGTTTCATTAATTAGATATACCCATATCTGCTCAAATCATCTGTGAAGGTCAGAAAATAATGATACTTGCCGCGAGCCTCAACACTCATCGGATCGCATACATCAATATGTATTATTTCCAATAAGTCAGTTGCTCACTCTATTGTTCCGGAGAACGGAGTCTTTAGTCATCTTGCCCATAAGGCATGGTTCGCAAGCATCAAGTGATTCATAATCAAGTGATTCCAAAATCCCATCAGCATGGAGTTTCTTCATGCGCTTTACACCAATATGACCTAAACTGCAGTGCCACAAATAAGTTGCACTATCATTATTAACTTTGCATCTTTTGGTTTCAATATTATGAATATGTGTATCACTATGATCAAGATCCAACGAACCATTTTCATTGGGTGTGTAACCATATAAGGTTTTATTCATGTAAACAGAACAACAATTTATTCTCTTACTTAAATGAATAACCGTATTGCAATAAACATGATCAAATCATATTCATGCTCAACGCAAACACCAAATAACACTTATTTAGTTTCAACACTAATCCCGAAAGTATAGGGAGTGTGCGATGATGATCATATCAATCTTGGAACTACTTCCAACACACATCGTCACCTCGCCTTTTTACTATTTTCTGTTTATTCTGCAACTCCCGTTTCGAGTTACTACTCTTAGCAACTGAACCAGTATCAAAATGCCGAGGGGTTGCTATAAACACTAGTAAAGTACACATCAATAACATGTATATCCAATATACCTTTGTTCACTTCACCATCCTTCTTATCCACCAAATATTCAAGGCATTTCCGCTTCTAGTGACCATTTCCTTTGCAGTGTAAGCACTCAGTTTCAGGCTTTGGTCTAGCTGTGAGCTTCTTCGCGGGAGTGACAACTTGCTTGTCATTCTACATGAAGTTCCCTTTCTATCCCTTTGCCCTTTTCTTGAAACTAGTGGTCTTGTCAATCATCAACACTTGATGCTCTTTCTTGATTTCTACCTTCGTTGATTTCAACATCACGAAGAGCTCAGGAATCGTTTTCGTCATCCCTTGCATACTATAGTTCATCACAAAGTTCTACTAACTTAGTGATGGTGACTAGAGAACTATGTCAATCACTATCTTATCTGGAAGATTAACTCCCACTTGATTCAAGCGATTGTAGTGCCCAGACAATCTGAGCACATGCTCACTAGTTGAGCGATTCTCCTCCATCTTTTAGCAATAGAACTTGTTGGAGACTTCATATCTCTCAACTCGGGTATTTGCTTGAAATATTAACTTCAATTCCTGGAACATCTCATATGGTCCATGACATTCAAAACGTCTTTGAAGTCCCGATTCTAAGCCGTTAAGCATGGTGCACTAAACTTTCAAGTAGTCATCATATTGAGCTAGCCAAACGTTCATAACGTCTGCATCTGCTCCTGCAATAGGTTTGTCACCTAGCGATGCATCAAGAACATAATTCTTCTGCACAGCAATGAGGATAAACCTCAGATCACGGATCCAATCTGCATCATTGCTACTAACATCTTTCAACACAATTTTCTCTAGGAACATATCAAAATAAACATATGAAAGCAATAACGCAAGCTATTGATCTACAACATAATTTGCAAAATACTACCAGGACTAAGTTCATGATAAATTAAAGTTCAATTAATCATATTACTTAAGAACTCCCACTTAGACAGACACCTCTCGAGTCATCTAAGTGATCACGTGATCCAAATCAACTAAACCATAACCGATCATCACGTGAGATGGAGTACTTTTCAATGGTGAGCATCACTATGTTGATCATATCTACTATATGATTCACGCTCGACCTTTAGGTCTCCGTGTTCCGAGGCCATATCTGCATATGCTAGGCTCGTCAAGTTTAACCTGAGTATTCTGTGTGTGCAAAACTGGCTTGCACCCGTTGTAGATGGACGTAGTGCTTATCACACCCGATCATCACGTGGTGTCTGGGCACGACAAACTTTAGCAACGGTGCATACTCAGGGAGAACACTTCTTGATAATTTTTAGTGAGAGATCATCTTAAAATGCTACCGTCAATCAAAGCAAGATAAGATGCATAACAGATAAACATCATATGCAATCAAAATATGTGACATGATATGGCCATGATCATCTTGCGCCTTTGATCTCCATCTCCAAAGTATTGTCATGATCTCTATCGTCACCGGCACGACACCATGATCTTCATCATCTTGATCTATATCAATGTGTCGTCACATGGTCGTCTCGCCAACTATTGCTCTTGCAACTATTGCTATCGCATAGCAATAAAGTAAAGCAATTATTTGGCACTTGCATCTTATGCAACAAAGAGACAACCATTGAGCTTCTGTCAGTTGCCGATAACTTCAACAAAACATGATCATCTCATACAACAACTTATATCTCATCACGTCTTGACCATATCACATCACAACATGCCCTGCAAAAACAAGTTAGACGTCCTCTACTTTGTTGTTGCAAGTTTTACGTGGCTGCTACGGGCTGAGCAAGAACCGTTCTTACCTACGCATCAAAACCACAACAATAGTTCGTCAAGTTGGTGCTGTTTTAACCTTCTCAAGGACCGGGCGTAGCAACACTCGCCTCGTCGCCACTGCCGCCCGGTGCCGTCGCCCCCCCGGCCCCCCGCCCCGTCGCCCCCGCCGCCCTGCCGTCTC
>NC_057810.1:81067388-81069585 GCF_018294505.1 Triticum aestivum
ATAGGAGAGGAGGAGAAGAAGAGGAAAAAGGAAAGGAAGAAGAAGAAGAGGAGGAGGAGAAGAAAAAAGAAGAAGAGGAAGAAGAAGAAGAAAAAAGAGGAGAGGAGGAGAAGAAGAGGAGGAAAAAGGAAAGGAAGAAGAAGAAGAGGAGGAGGAGAAGAAAAAAGAAGATAGAGGAAGAAGAAGAAGAAAAAAGAGGAGAGGAGGAGAAGAAGAAGAGGAAAAAGGAAAGGAGGAAGAAGAAGAAGAAGAAGAAGAAGAAGGAAATAAGGAAGAAAAGGAAGAAGACGAAGAAGAAGAAAAGGAAAAAAGAGGAAAAAACCCCGACCCAACACGGCACCCCGACCCCGACCCGGTGTTGGGGAACGTAGTAATTTCAAAAAAAATCCTACGCACACGCAAGATCATGGTGATGGCATAGCAACGAGAGGGGAGAGTGTTGTCCATGTACCCCCGTAGACCGTAAGCGGAAGCGTTATGACAACGCGGTTGATGTAGTCGTACGTCTTCATGATCCGACCGATCCAAGCACCGAACGTACGGCACCTCCGAGTTCAGCACACGTTCAGCTCGATGAAGATCCCCGGGCTCCGATCCAGCAAAGCTTCGGGGATGAGTTCCGTCAGCACGACGGCGTGGTGACGATGATGATGTTCTACCGGCGCAAGGCTTCGCCTAAACTCCGCGATGATATGACCGAGGTGGAATATGGTGGAGGGGGCACCGCACACGGCTAAGGAACGATCCGTAGATCAACTTGTGTGTCATGGGGTGCCCCCTGCCCCCGTATATAAAGGAGCAAGGGGGGAGGAGGCCGGCCCTAGGAGGGGCCGCGCCAAGTGTGGAGTCCTACTAGGACTCCCTAGTCCTAGTAGGATTCCACCTCCCTTGTTGGAGTAGGAGAAGGGGAAAGAGGGGGAGAGGAAGAAGGAAAGGGGGGCTGCGCCCCTTGTCCAATTCGGACCAGAGGGGGGGCGCAGGCCTCCTTCCTTTTGGCCTCCCTCCTCTATTCCCGTATGGCCCAATAAGGCTCATATACTCCCCGGCGAATTCCCGTAACTCTCCGGTACTCCGAAAAATACCCGAATCACTCGGAACCTTTCCGAACTCCGAATATAGTTGTCCAATATATCGATCTTTACGTCTCGGCCATTTCGAGACTCCTCATCATGTCCCCGATCTCATCTGGGACTCCGAACTCCTTCGGTACATCAAAACTCATAAACTCATAATATAACTGTCATCGAAACCTTAAGCGTGCGGACCCTACGTGTCCGAGAACTATGTAGACATGACCTAGAACTATTGTTGGTCAATAACCAATAGCGGAACCTGGATGCCCATATTGGCTCCTACATATTCTACAAAGATCTTTATCGGTCAAACCGCATAACAACATACTTTGTTCCCTTTGTCATCGGTATGTTACTTGCCCGAGATTCGATCGTCGGTATCCAATACCTAGTTCAATCTCGTTACCGGCAAGTCTCTTTACTCGTTCCGTAATACATCATTCCATAACTAACTCATTAGTTACAATGCTTGCAAGGCTTAAGTGATGTGTATTACCGAGAGGGCCCAGAGATACCTCTCCGACAATTGGAGTGACAAAACCTAATCTCGAAATACGCCAACCCAACATGTACCTTCGGAGACACCTGTAGATCACCTTTATAATCACCCAGTTACGTTGTGACGTTTGGTAGCACACAAAGTGTTCCTCCGGTAAACGGGAGTTGCATAATCTCATAGTTGTAGGAACTTTGTATAAGTCATGAAGAAAGCAATAGCAACATACCAAACGATCAAGTGCTAGGCTAACGGAATGGGTCAAGTCAATCACATCATTCTCCTAATGATGTGATCCCGTTAATCAAATGACAACCCATGTCTATGGTTAGGAAACATAACCATCTTTGATTAATGAGCTAGTCAAGTAGAGGCATACTAGTGACATTATGTTTGTCTATGTATTCACACATGTATCATGTTTCCGGTTAATACAATTCTAGCATGAATAATAAACATTTATCATGATATAAGGAAATAAATAATAACTTTATTATTGCCTCTAGGGCATATTTCCTTCACCCGGCACCCCGACATGACACCCCGACCCCGAGACCCCGACCCCGACCCCGACACTGACACCCCGACCCCGAGCCTGACCCGACACCCCGACCCCGACACCGACATG
>NC_057810.1:81070206-81091749 GCF_018294505.1 Triticum aestivum
GACCCCGACACGGCACCCCGACACCGACACGACACCCCGACCCCGACACCTCCGGAAAAGGTGTTCTTTGGCCTTCCAGAGGCCGACGGGGTCATATATTTGTGAATTATTAGTTAGGTCATATATTTTTCGATTTTGTTATGAAAAACATCATATATAATTGTGTTGACCGGGTAGTTTTAAATGTGCAGTTGTTTATGTTGTACTTGATGATGATACACTTAAGTGATATACATATTATTATTCATGTCGGTACTTTTTTCATGTTGTACTAATTTCGTTTATTCTTTGTCATGGCAGATGTTGAAAGATGGTGGGCGCTGGTCGGGAGCGCGCCGAGGCCCCTTCTTCGTCGGTGCATAGTGTGAGGTCTTCCATTCCACACGCACCTCTCTGACGAGCGTTGCTGGACAGTATGGCGACACCGCCGGGCCCTTCTTCGTCGACCGCGGTGCCCAGCAAGGGACGAGGTAAGAAGAAGGGCCGAGGTGGAGCACGTGGTCGCGGGAGAGGAGGTAGGGTGACTCTTACGGCGCCTTCCTCGCCGCCGCCCCCAGCTGTTTCACCCGAGCACGTGACTGCTAGGGTGGACTCGTCTGAGGAGGAGGCTACACGGACTCCGGTCCACGAGCCTCTTGTCCATGGGTCTTCGGACCACGAGCCTCGGGTCGACGGGCCTTCGGCCCATGAGAGTTGGGCCCACGAGACCCCGGAGGAGCACACGTCTGGATGGGGTACTTGGTCGGGTCAGCCTGAGGATGGCGGGGAGCCGAGTGGCCATGCTGATGATGGCGGGGGGCCGAGTGGCCATGCTGATGATGGCGGGGAGCCGACTAATTTTGAGGAGGAGGGGGAGGAGGGGGGCAACGTCTACTAGCGTGGTGCTACACGGCTCCCGTCCGTGCCGGCGACCCGCGAGCAGAGGTGGTTGATTTTCCCTGATGGGGAGAGGTAAGTGCATTTAATCTTTTTGTACCTTCTGCATTCACATTTCTTCAAATAACTAATGTGTTGGCCTTGTCATGCTGCAGGGGTTGGGACCACCATGAAAGTGTCCGCCGGGCCAACTCCGTCCTTGGAGTTTTGATTCGGCAAAACTTTCCGGGGTTTGTCATGTTGCCTGGTGAGGGTCAGCTTCTAGAGGTTGGATTGAGTTGGGAGCACTACTTGACTGCCCCGGCCCCGCCGGGTGAGATTATCGACGGTGTCTTGTGCAAGACGAGGGCAGACATGGTGATCAGAAAGTTTTGTGTAATTTCTCCTTTACACAATTAAAAATCTTCAACTAGCTAGTTATTAATTGTACTAATCAATATTGTCTCATTTGATTGCAGACATTCTACAGGTGTGAGGAGGGATACGAGGAGGAGGCGGCAGATGTTATCCACAAGGAGTGCAAGCGCCTACTTCAGAACTTATGGCATGAGGCTCGGGTGCAGTCTGTTCGAGACTACTACGCCGACCGTGGTATCAAGAAGTCCAAGCGGGAGTGCCGCGATAAGTTCTTGAGTAAGGAGCAGTACATGAAGGTAATTCTTAAGGCCTTGTACTTAATTCCTTCATTTAGTAATTCATAGCCGTAGCGCTGAAGTTTCTATTTCCTAACTTAGGCCCCTCAGAGATGGTGTGCGGATCGGATGGATTGTTGGGAGGTGTTGGTCGATGGGTGGTGCTCAAAAGAATGGCGGGCCACCCACAACGAGGCCAAGGACAAACGTGCCCAAATGGAAGGTGTGCCACACCACCAAGGCAGCTCCAACTTATTTCAGTACGGGCGGAACTGGGTATGTAGTTTGCTTCATGATTCATGCAATTCATTCATCATGCTAGCTTTAGCCCTTTAATTACTAATTTACTTTGTTTCTCTCTTTCAGGCACGCTACAATAAGGCGGATAAGGTGCCAGAGGTGTACGACATGTATGCCATGGCCCACACTGGCTCTTACAAGAAAGTCAAGGCATTCTCTGCGTCTGACCTCGATGATCCAAAGAACTTCACCAACATCTCCGCCCACGACAAGCTCGTGCAATATAGAGATCGGGGGAAGGCGAGGAAAGGGGAGGACTTTAACCCGTGCCAGGGTCCCATTGATACAGAGTTGCTGATGATATCTAGTGGCGGGAGGTCCCATGCCTCCATAGCCATGGGAGATGGACTTATCCGTTGTCCTAGCACTCTCCCGGAGATCAAGGCGCGCCAGTCGAGCTCCGCTCTTGAGATAAGGCCTCGTGAACGGCCAGTCCAACTCACCATCAAGGTTAGTTATACGTACTCAGCTATCTTTCTCCATTACATTGTGTGCGCTTCCATCAATGATTACAAATGGTCATGTGAGTGGTGTTGCAGGCTGCTATACAGAGTGAGAGAGATAGAACGGAGAAACTTCTGGCGGAGGCGGCGGAGAGGCAGCGGGTGTTGGAGGAGAGGACGACAAAGATGTTGGAGGAGGAGAGGGCACAGAATGACATGCAGGCAAGGGCCATGTATGAGCTCCTTGTGGTAAGTTTCTTCTGCAGATTACTTGCTAGTCTTAACATTTGCGTGTCATTACTAACTAGTATGACTCTGTTGTGAAAACCAAATGTGCAGTCTGTGTGCAAGAAGTTCGGTCAGACCGCTCCGCCGATGCCAGTGATTGCTCCTGGGAGCACGGTGAGTTTAATTTGAATGGACATTACTTGCTAGTCTTAACATTTGAGTGTCATAATGCTAACGAGACATTGGAAATGATCTTTGGTGCAGCTTAACTCCAGAAACACATCACACGATCCTTCTCCAGCTACCGGCACGAGCCAGCCCGCTCCTACACCTCCCTGATCACGGTAAGTTTCTCTAGACTTAGACTTAGCTTTATTTCCTCCAATATGCTTACCATAATGACCTAGAGTTAGCTTCTTTTCCTTCAAAATGACTTAATAAGCTTACTTATGTCAAAAATTGCATAATTAACTTAGTTAGCTCATAAATGATCCATTTTACCTAAGTTAGCTCTAATATGACTCATTTTACCTTAGTTAGCTTACAAGTGATCCAATTTATCCAAGTTAGCTCTAAAATGACCCATTTTAGTAGATTAGCTCGTAAATGATCCATTTTACCTACGTTAGCTTTAAAATGACCCATTTCACCTAGGTTAGCTCCAAAATGACTCATTTCACCTAGGTTAGCTCCAAAATGACCCATTTCACGTAGGTTAGCTCCAAAATGACCCATTTCACCTAGATTTGCTCCTATACGATCAATTTCACCTAAGTTAGCTAAAAACGATCCATTTCACCTAAATTAGCTCTTAAATGATCCATTTCACCTAAGTTAGGTCATAAACGACCCATTTCAACTAAGTTAGCTCATAAAAGCTCATAAATGATCCATTTCACCTAAGTTAGCTCAAAAACGATCCATTTCACCTAAGTTAGCTCATAAACGATACATTTCACCTAAGTTAGCTCATAAACGACCCATTTCAACTAAGTTAGCTCATAAATGATCCATTTCAACTAGGTTAGCTCATAAACAACCCATTTCAACTTTGTTAGCTCATATATGATCCATTTCACCTAAGTTAGCTCATAAATGACATATACTTCTTGTTCTAGTCTTCTTCTTGTTCTAGTCACCTATTTCTAACTTTCTTATTTACCATTTTGCAGATTTCATTCACTTCATGGAAGCTAGCTTGCTATGATGGAGTGCTTGCTTTTCCTTTGATGAAACTTTGCATTGTATCTAGCTTGCTATGATAGAACTTGCTATCTTGACGAAACTTTGCATCGTAATATGTATATGGATGGAACTTGCTTATGTATGAACAATGTGTATGGATGGAACTTGCTTATGTATGAACAATGTGTATGGATGAAACTGATGTGATATGTGATATGAAACTTATGTGCTGGATATGTGATATGGAAATATATCTATATATGTCATATATTTGCTGTGAAAATTGTTGGATTAAAAAACAGAAAAAAAAGAGACAATATGCAGGCTCTTTGCCGTCTGCCACCGACGGTAAAGGGCTCTTTGCCATCAGCAGTGGACGGCAAAGAGGCCACGTGGCAGGCAACTATGCTTCCTGGGAGGCTGACCAATTTGGTCAGTTTGCCATCAGCAGCTGACGGCAAAGGCTTTGCCGTCCGCAGCGGACGGCAAAGGCCTGCCGTTAACCACCTAACGGAGTAACAATGCATTTATTGCCGTCCGTCTTCTTTGCCGTCCGTTGCTGATGGCAAAGGCCCCTTTGTCGTCAGCTGCCCGAAGCATACGGCAACGCAGCTCTTTGCCGTCCCCTACTTTGCCATCACCTTTTTCCGTCCGCGGCTGACGGCAAAGGTCTTTGCCGTCCGCCATCCATGCCTTTGCCGTCCGCCGTGGCAGATGGCAAAGTAGCAGATTCTTGTAGTGTTTCCCGACAAGTTCAAAGAGTTGACTACGATGAGACTTTCTCACTCGTAGCGATGCTAAGAGTCTGTTGGAATTATATTAGCACTTACTGCAGATTTATGAAATCTTGCAGATAGGATGTCAAAACATTATTTCCTCGACGATATTCTTGACGAAAGGTTGTATGTGATACAACCAGAAGGTTTTGTCAATCCTGAAAGATGCTAACAAGTATGCAAAGCTCCAGCAATCCTTCTAAGGACCGGAGTAAGCATCTCGGAGTTGGAATATATGCTTTGATGAGATGATCAAAGATTTTGGGTTTATACAAAGTTTATGAGAAACTTGTATTTCCAAAGAAGTGAGTGGGAGCACTATAGAATTTCTGATTAGTACATGTTGTTGACATATTGTTGATCAGAAATGATGTAGAATTTCTAGAAAGCATAAAGGGTTATTTGAAAAGTGTTCTTCAATGGAAAACCTGGATTAAACTACTTGAACATTGAGCACCAAGATCTATAAGGATAGATCAAAAACGCTTAATAGTACTTTCAAATGAATACATACCGTGACAAGATTTTGAAGGAGTTCAAAATAGATCGGCAAAGAAGGAGTTCTTGGTTGTATTATAAGGTATGAGTATTGAGTAAGACTCAAGACCTGACCATGGCAGAAGAGAGAGAAAGGATGAAGGTCGTCCCCTATGCTTTAGATGTAGGCTCTACAGTATGCTATGTTGTGTACCGCACCTGAAGTGTGCCTTGCCATGAGTCAGTCAAGGGGTACAAGAGTGATCCAGGAATGGATCGCAAGACAACAGTCAAAGTTATCCTTAGTAACTACTGGACTAAGGAATTTTCTCGATTATGGAGGTGGTAAAAGAGTTCATCGTAAAGGTTACGCCGATGCAAACTTTGACACTAATCCAGATTATTCTGAGTAGTAAACCGGATTCGTATAGTAGAACAGTTATTTGGAATAGCTCCAAATAGAGCGTGGTAGCTGCATCTAGGAGATGACATAGAGACTTGCAAAGCACACACGGATCTGAAAGGTTCAGATCCGTTGACTAATAACCTCTCTCACAAACGAGATATGATCAAACCCCATGGGCGTTGATTTATTACAATCACATAGTGATGTGAACTAGATTATTGACTCTAGTGCAAGTGGGAGACTCTTGGAAATATTCCCTAGAGGCAATAATAAAATGGTTATTATTATATTTCCTTGTTTATGATAATTGTTTATTATCCATGCTAGAATTGTATTGATAGGAAACTCAAATACATGTGTGGATACATAGACAACACCATGTCCCTAGTAAGCCTCTAGTTGACTAGCTCGTTGATCAATAGATGGTTACGGTTTCCTCACCATGGACATTGGATGTCGTTGATAATGGGATCACATCATTAGGAGAATGATGTGATGGACAAGACCCAATCCTAAGCGCAGCACAAGATCATGTAGTTCGTTTGCTAAAGCTTTTCTAATGTCAAGTATCATTTCCTTAGACCATGAGATTGTGTAACTCCCGGATACCGTAGGAGTGCTTTGGGTGTACCAAACGTCACAACGTAACTGGGTGGCTATAAAGGTGCACTACGGGTATCTCCGAAAGTGTCTGTTGGGTTGGCATGAATCAAGACTGGGATTTGTCACTTCATGACGGAGAGGTATCTCTGGGCCCACTCGGTAGGACATCATCATAATGTGCACAATGTGATCAAGGAGTTGATCGTGGGACGATGTGTTATGGAACGAGTAAAGAGACTTGCCGGTAACGAGATTGAACAAGGTATCGGAATACCAACGATCGAATCTCAGGTAAGTATCATACCAGTAGACAAAGGGAATTGTATACGGGATTGATTGAATCCTTGACATCGTGGTTCATCTGATGAGATCATCGTGGAACATGTGGGAGCCAACATGGGTATCCAGATCCCGCTGTTGGTTATTGGCCGGAGAGTTGTCTCGGTCATGACTGCATGGTTCCCGAACCTATAGGGTCTACACACTTAAGTTTTGATGATGCTAGGGTTATAGGGAATAGATATACGTGGTTACCAAATGTTGTTCGGAGTCCCGGATGAGATCCCGGACGTCCCGAGGAGTTTCAGAATGGTCCGGAGGTAAAGATTTATATATGGGAAGTCCTGTTTTGGTCACCGGAAAAGTTTCGGGTGCTATCGGTAACATACCGGGACCACCGAGAGGGTCCCGGGGGTCCACCAGGTGGGTCCACCGGCCCCAGAGGGCTGCGTGGGCCAAGTGTGGGAGGGGACCAGCCCCAGGTGGGCTGGTGCGCCCCCCCCCACCAGGGCCCAAGGCGAAGAGAGAAGGGAAAGGGGGGAAACCCTAGGCTCAGATGGGCCTAAGGCCCACCTAGTGGTGCGCCCCCCCTCTCCCCCTTGGCCGCCCCCCTAGATGGGATCTAGGGCTGGCCGCCACCCCTAAGGGTGGAAACCTAGATGGGGCGCAGCCCCTCCCTTCCCCCTATATATAGTGGGGGTTTGGGGCTGCCATACACATGAGAAAGTCTCCCTCTTGGCGCAGCCCTACCCCTCTCCCTCCTCGTCTCTTGCGGTGCTTGGCGAAGCCCTGCTGGAGTGCCATGCTCCTCCACCACCACCACGCCTTCGTGCTGCTGTTGGACGGAGTCTTCCCCAACCTCTCCCTCTTCCCTTGCTGGATCAAGGCACGGGAGACGTCATCGGGCTGCACGTGTGTTGAACACGGAGGCGCCGTTGTTCGGCGCTTAGATCGGAATCAACCGCGATCTGAATCGCTACGAGTACGACTCCTTCATCCACGTTCTTGTAACGCTTTCGCTTAGCGATCTACAAGGGTATGTAGATGCACTCCCCTTTCCCTCGTTGCTAGATTACTCCATAGATTGATCTTGGTGATGCGTAGAAAATTTTAAATTTCTGCTACGATCCCCAACAGTCGAATGTGATGGTTTAACTCCTGGATGAAAGCTGCAATAGATCTATCCTTCCTGGTGCCGATCATCTCCCATTGCTCATCTCGGCGCCCACAAATCTGGTAGATAGTATCCTTTAGATCCTTGTGGTAAACTTCTCCAATGCGTCCCATGGTGATGTGGGCTGCCATGCTCTTTCCTAGAATCCAGGTTGGCGCATCAAAGGAAAACTCTATGGGCTCAGTGACTGGCATGAACGTCCTTCCTGGAACCTGAACTCGAATCATCCAACGCTCCTCTTCTGGTAAAGTGGCGATGTAGGTCCCGGCGAAACTCGGTATTCCGATGTTTCAGGTATCTAGTAACTTCCTTCAAGTGGCGTCCAAAAGGTGTATCTTCATCCGGTAGCGCGAACTTGTTCCTTGCATCCGTCATCCTAAAGAGTAGAAAAGGGAGAGGAGTCGGAAATGAGAAGAGAGTAGTGATCTAGGGCTTTAGCTTAGTGGTCGTGTCCTACAGTCAGTGTGTGCTCTGATACCATCTTGTAGCGACCAGACCTCAAACAGTCTGATCTCTGTGCATCAGTGTCATCCCCGGATCGGTAATGCTGACACGCACAGTACTTGAAGGATTTATAACAGAGTAGCAATCACACACTTATTACATCGAATGTCTCAAAAGAGAACTTATTACAATAAATATGGCTTAAGGCCATATAATATCAATAACAGCGGAAGACTTGGAAGATAAAGTGAGTCCATCAACTCCAATAGCATCACTAAGTGAAAGATCGCGACCTAAGGCACCTTACTTGTCGTCTGAAAAGTCTACAACATGAACGTTGCAGCCCGAAACAGGTCAGCACATGGAATATGCTGGCAATGTAACACATAGAGAGTAATGAACTGAATAATGCTATCACTACATGCATATATGGCTAGTGGAAAGCTCTATGGTTATAGTTTTGCATAAAGCCATTTTTTCCCTACAACAAAGGAATAAATTTTATTTAACTATCATGGTGGTTGTTAAACATTGATATGGTTCACCCTACTCAATCCCAATTAAGCATCATCAATTAAATCAATCAAATTATATTAAGAGTGATGAGATCCACATGATAATCCAAGAACTAGATACTCAAAACGTCCATAACTGGGGACACGGCTAACCATGATTAGTTTGTACACTCTGCAGAGATTTGCGCACTTTTCCCCACAAGACTCAAATACATCCATGGTCGGAGAAGTGAGACACAGTCTTTCTGAAGCAATAACTCTTTACTCCGGGTAGACAGTTACACCTACTTTCCCCGATATCTGCTAGCCCACCACTGAAAGAGGTCTTGCAACTTATTCAACTATGCTAGAGCCCATAATAGCTTGTGGTTGCACATGGAAGTTTCTAGCATGAATAATCTTATGATCCCTTTGAGCCTGGGTGGCGGTCCATAGAAGAATCACACGGTACCCCGGGATCTCCAAAAATACAGGCAACACTGGGTTCCCCAGGTGCCTCAATCCACCCAGATGTGTGTTAAAGTAGCCACCTTAAGTTAACCATTAAATAACAATACTCACATCTGTCATGGATACACTCACCCAATCCACATCTACGAGCATAGCATAGCAGTATAAGCAACTTAGAAGTAACGCCCAAAGGTTTGATAATAAATAGGACAATATGTACTACCTCATCTACTTCCCAAAACCCACATGTTAAAAAGATCCTAACCATGCAATTGTTTGAGGATTGATCTAGTGCAATAAAACTGGGTAGTAAAGAGGTATGATCAAAGTGTTACTTGCCTTGCTGATGACCCGTGAAACCTAGAGACTCGTAGTAGCACGCTTCGCACTCCGGGTACTCTATCGCAAACAAACAAGCATACAATAAGCACTCAATTAGAAGGACGGGTAAAACTCAAATAAAAGATCTAACCAGAAATTCCAACTTAAGAACTCCGGTTTGCAAAAAAAATCAAATCAAACGAAGCAACGAAACTCAAACTGCGAAAGAAACAAGCTCCGTTTACTAATCTGGACTTAAGTCAAATTTTACAGTAGCAAAAACTTTTTTAAGTTGGTTAAACACAAAGAGGGCTTCGAGACGGAACTCTAGGCGCTTGAATCGCCTGATTCCGATAAACGAGCAAAAAGATAAACTAAAATTAAAATCACGACAGAAATCGTGATCGAAAATAATCGCAGAAAAACCCTCGAAAAAGAAAAACTGACGAAGAGGCTAACGAACGAACGTTCGCTGCCTGCGGCTAACAAGTGAACACCGTTCGTTAAAACGAACGTACGGATGAGCACCCGCTAAATAACTAAACCGGGAAAATAAAACCGATCTAAACAAAAAAATGAAACTAGGGTTTAAATAAAAACAGATCGGTTTTTACCTAAACCGGAAAAAACGGCGGCGGATCGGATCGGATCGGGACTGGCGGCTCCGGCGGCGTCTCCGGCGAGGCGGGGCGCTGCGGTGGCGGCGGATCCGAGGCGGGGTCGGCGAGGGGTGGCGGAGCGGCGAGGCAACGACGTCGGGCTTCGGGGCGGCAACAGCGGCGTTGGTGGCGGGGTGGTGGTGAGGCGACGGGGCTGGGGTATTTAAAGAGGGGGGTGTCCGGCGACTTGGGGAAGGGGGCGAGGAGGAGGAGTCCTCCCCGGACTCAGCGGCGGCGGCGTGCTCCGGCCGGACTTCGGTCGGAGTCGGTCGGGCGGGACGGGAGCTGGCGAGGCCTGCTCGGCTCGGCTCGGCCGCTGGCCCAGTCGTGGGCGCACAGTTTTTTTAAATAAGATTCGGTCGAAAATAAATCCTAGAAAAATATATAAATTTACAAATGCCAAAACAAATTTTCACCGTCTAAATAAAATATTTAGAACAAGATGAATATTTTCTTGGCCTAAAACTGCAATTTTGAAAACATGCAATTTTTCTAATTCAAATAGAATTGCAATAAAATCCAAATGAAAACAATTATTTTATTTTAGTATTTTTCCTCTAATATTTCATTTAATTTGGAGAAGTCATTTTATCTCCTCTCATATATTTTTATTTTAGAAATATTAGGAAAGAAAAATAATCAAAACCAATTGATCCTCTTTTCAAAATTTGAGAAAACTCAAATATGAAAATTACGAAATCCTCAACTCTCTCCGTGGGTCCTTGAGTTGCATAGAATTTCTAGGATCAAGCCAAAATGCATTAAAATATGATATGCAATGATGATCTAATGTATAACATTCCAAATTGAAAATTTGGGTTTTTACAATTGCATCATGTTCTTTTTTCGTTTATGCTCGCAAATATTCTAAAAACATATATTTAAACATATTTTATATAATGCTTTTGAAAGGAATTTTAACCAAGCATTTGAAAAATGTTAATTATGTATAAAGAAAATGTTTCTCATGTATATAAAAAACGTATACAAAAAATATATAATGTGTGTGTAAAGCTGAACATGTATTTAAAAAAGCCTGCAAGCATTTGAAAAAAATGTTAAACAAGTATTTAAAAAATGTTCATCAAGCATTTAAAAATGTTAAATATTTATACAAAAATGTTGACCATGTATTGAAAAAATGTCAATCAAGTAATTGAAATAAGGTAAATGTGTATAGAAAAATGTTGACTAGGTATTAAAAAAGATTAATTTGTATTTAAAAATAATATTGTATCATTTGAAAAATATTAAATGTGTATACAAAAAAGTATTAACCATGTACTCCCTCTGTACCATAATATATGATATTTTAGTAGCTCAAATTGAATTGCTAAAACTTCATATTTTATGGTACAGAGGGAGTAGATATGTTAATCTTGATTAAATAATGTTTAGCAACTATTAAAAATGTATTAGACATACCAAAAATGTGTATAGAAAATAATGAAAACCGAGAGAAAATAAAAACCATTGAAAAACGAGAAAGAACCAAACGAAGCCGAAAAAGAAACAAAAAGAAATCTGGTGAAAACCTTGAAAGAAACAAAGAAAACTGTAGAACAACAAAGAAAAGAGAAATAAAAAAACACCTGTGAAAAAAATAACGAGTGCAGGAAAAAGGAAAAAACGAAGACAGAAAAGGTACGGAAAACCAGCTGATAACCGGCTCTTTTTCCTTAAGTTGGTGGCGCCCTTCAACCATGCCACAAATGCAACAGTGAGCTACTGGATGGAGGTCTAACGCTGCAACTAGCAGACTTGGGTTCGATTCTTGTCTTCACCCATTTTGTTCTGTATTATATTTTATATTAATTGTTAGCTATTGGGCCGGCCCATTACTGTAGATATCTCTTGTATCTGCGACTGAAAAGAAGACGCGGGTGTTGTATTTTGAACAAAGACCATCCTATCCTTTATTATGAAGGGGTATGGAGAGATCTCGTCCGTTGATGTGTTTAGGGGGTTGTACCAAAGATTGATGAACCCCGTCATTTGGTAAAAGATGGAATGAGGGGCATTCTAGGCCACCGCATGAAAGAATTTTAAGTTTTCATCTCCAAAGCAGACCCATCTGATAGTGCATCTATTTTTCTAGTAACATGCTGATAGTGGACGAGTTGTTAATGCGATGTTTAATAATTCCCCTGAAGTTCCTTTCTGCAACAGATATAGGCCTTTGTTCTTAAATTCCATCTGGAAACTTGACAAACCGAGTTCCAGTTTGCAACCATCAACAAGAGGCGGGAAAGATTTCTGCTCCTGACTTCAAAGGGTCTTCTAGTGTTTTTGAGTTTAGATGAGATGTGCCGCTGACATCTCTGTTTAGCCAAGGAAGCCTCCAAGTTTGTTGAAACACCTCCACAGAACCTGGGTGCTCAATCCAAAAGTTCTCAAAGTGGAAGATTTGCTTTAGATACTTTTTCTGAATGGATAGAACATAATGTATGTATCCGAGGCCAATCTAGAAGAGGTTTAACAATGGTCTTAGGGAAGACTGTGGACCAGGCACCCCCGGTGAAAACCTCTGCGTACTAGTAGTTCGAATCTAATTACTGTTTTTTCAAAAAAAATTAAAATAAAACCTCGTGCAGCATAAGGTACTCAAAATGTAATAAGACTCCGTTTTTATGTTTTAAATCTCAAATTTAAGCAAGTATGTCCAAAAAAAAGTTATAGATACTAAAATTTATTAGATATAGCGAAGATTACTATCGTCTATTTCCTTCACAAGAACAGTACCATATTTATATTATCATGCTTTAACAAAATATACCATGGTATTGTCTATTTCCCTATTTATTACTAGCTCCTTGATGATAATGGATGAACTACTACAGAAACTCTATGGGCTGCTAATGTCTGAATACACATGTGAGTTAAAGTGAAATAAAAATAATGCTAAGAAAATATTGAAGAACTCTATAGATACATAGACACATATCAAGTGCCATGTGGCAACTAGTAAAACAGAACAAAAAAGTATCCACGAAAAAAAGGACAGGAAAAAAAATCATTGTGTTGTTACTTAAAGATGGGCTTACCTGCTCAATTAGTACATCACTATAGCACATCCATCTGCCTGGCTCCATCATTTCCATGACCAATGGCCATGACTACAAGCAAAGTTAAGGAAACCAATGACATACCAACGAATACTCAAAAGTCAAATAGATACAAGGGGATCTGATACAACATCAGGAGTAGATTAAATAAAAAGAATCTACTATTAAATAAAGTGACAGCAAAAACATCTTATATTATGAGACTGAGGGAGTAGTTATCTAAAATTATTCTTAAGCTTGATCCATTCCATATATCAGATAAAATATAATGTATCCAATACTAACAATTTTAGCAAAAAAGGTGATCATGACTATTCATATTCAAATAAATTTAGCAAGAAAAGGTTTAATAAATTCCATTTATTATTTTACTCTCGCACAAATGAAGTCACCACTTGCAGCATGACTCTTATGAAAGTGATAAAAATAAACAATTGTCTGGTAAATATCGAGCCAAATCGTTATTATATATTTAAATTTAGATCACAATATTGAATGCACTACACCACAACACTCAAATCAGCGTCAGACAATCTGTCGCCATAGGTCACCTAAGGCGACACATTTGGTGTCGGCACAGAACTTTAGCGACAGAAGGGAGCTGTCGCCTATAGTCCTGCCGGGAAAGGTCATTGCCGATAGATAAATTTATGCCGATAGAAAGTATGCCAGCATTGGTGATATTTATGCCGACAGACATTTCTACAGCGACAGACAACTTTATGATGACAATTTGTCTGTCACCACGCTATGCCGATGGATTGTTCGATGCCATAGATACGCCGACAGTCTTTATGATACTACATGTGCCAACAGATAGTGCATCACCCATTTCTATTCCAACAGTTTATCTGCCAATGTGTTATACCAGTAGATAATCTGACGTGCAGCGATTCTACCGACACACTTGGTGCGAGGGTTATACATTTCAGCATAAATGCAAATGCACCTATTAACATGAAAGTAAAATCATAATATTCAATTCATGTTCAGTATGCAATACAATTGTACTCCTCTGTTCATCAGATTCATTCAGCATATATAAATGATTCCAAATGCACTCTTCCATTCATCACAAGATAACAGCTAGTGCATTCATCCAACATATATAGAAGATTCACTATTTTTGTTCACTCAAGTTAGCTACAACCATTGAGGAAATACCCAAGTCGACATTTAGGTCATGGGCTATTACAAAATATGATGAGCAAGTTCTCAAGAGATCAATCGTCCGATCACTAGACTACTACAAAATATTATGCAAGATACCCACTCTTCAATCAATAGGACATCAAATTCCATATGTACAAAATGCGTCGACCATGTTCCATGTTATGGACAAAAGTGATCAGCGGAACATCCTAGATCAACTTCAGTACTTGCTACTTTCTCCCATTTGTCCCTGCAAAAGAACTTGTATCTTTGAGCAATCTTAGAAACTGAGAACAACAAAATGAAGTCAGGATGGAAGAGACATGATTTTCTAGACCATAATACTGTACAACATGCTATATATTTCAGTCCAAAAGAAATGATAAAAAATAGTTCGCTGTAGCTTCTTTTTTTGAGAATTGGTTCTATTGTACTAGCTGCTAGCCTGCTACATGCTGGACCATGGAGAACCTTTATCTCTTTCTTTTAGGATAAGCAAAGCCTGTCTCGAACCAATAAAAACTCCATAGAAGATCTTAACTCTCTCATGTTTTCCCCATTCTCCCTAGGACAGAATGAGGAACCAGAAATAAATAAAAAACAAAATAAGCATAGAAGATTGTACGAGGACACAAACTGGTCACAGGTACATGTACCATAAAGAAGACAAAAGCACAAGTCAATTCATGTGCACACTAGCAAGCACAGCCAGCACTATACCTGGCCAAACCTCGGGCCGGGCCGGGCTTCAGGCCGGGCCGGGCTTCAGGCCAGGCCTAGCCAAGCCCGACACAAAAAACTCAGGCCCGGGCCAGGCCCGGCCCGGCCATCGGGCCTGTGTTTCTGGGCCCGAGCACGTAAAAGCCCGTCGGGCTTCGGTTCGGCCCGGCCCGTCCTTCAGAAAATGGCAAAAACGACGGGCCCGGGCCTGGCCCGGCCCGGCCTTCGGGCTCAAAAACTAGGCCCGAGCCCGGCCCGGGGGCAGCGTCGGGCCGGGCCGGGTCGGGCTTTTTCGGGTCGGGCTTCCCATGGCCAGGACTAGCCAGCACCACTCCTCGATGAATGAAAATCAAATACTTTCGACAATAGAATTGCAAAAACACGTTGATCCACACTACTAGAGGTACTGGTAGTGGTATATAACTATATATATTAGTGGTATATAACTATATATATTATTTGCTCTCAGTCCTAAGTGTTAGATAGAGATGGTGACGTTGACAGGAATAATACCTGAATTGTGCGATGATGACAACCATGACTTGCTGCAAGGTTTGATATACAAAAATAACAATTAGTTAGCATCATGTGATAGTTTACACTAGGCTGGAAAATGTATATAATAAAATTTTACCCTATTGGATGGCCATGCAATGGACATGTGGTGAGCATCGCCCATTGTTTGCATCCCATCATATCCACGAGCAAGCTCGGCCTCTCTTTTCAATACAACATTCACAAGAACTTCGTAATATTGCAGCCCAAGAACTTCACCTCCCACTATATATGGTGTCTTGCTTGGTTGAGATAACCATTGCCTTTGCCACAGGATCAGATCTCACCAAATGATATAATATGACATCCCTACCAACCTAATTCATGCATCGTCTATTAGAAACATGAAGAATGGCAAACACAACACAACAATATATGTGTAGTTAAGAGATGAGATGATTACAAGGTCTTCTTGATCATGAGAGGCTTGAGGGGCCTGACGGGCGCTTGGAGTGGCCACATGGCTTCTAGATGGTAAATGTGTGGCTGCAACATTATGGCTAGATGGTATACGCTTCTAGATGAACAAGCCTCTATCTTCCTGGACTGTATCATGATGACCCTCATGTTCCTCTTCCTCATCGTCATCATCTGGTAAAATACGTGAGAACTATGGAGGGACACAAAAAGAAAACGAATTAGTGTACCTATGATTCACGTATCTTAATAAAAGTTGATAACTAAGCACTCTACCACGGGTCGAGAGACAGAATTAGGAGGCGAAGGCGTGGGCATTTCAACACTATGACTTCCTTGTGAAAACATGGTGTGCTGCATCTCATCGAAGCGTCATTTCATTGCTTGCATTCTCTCCTTTAGAGTTGAAACTTCTTGTTCAACACGTCGACGAAGTTGTATTTGCATTGCAAGCTTTGTTGGCAATTTAGCTTTTGTTCCAGGCGTGCCCACACTCTGTGGAGTTGGCCCAGTACCCAACATACGGACACGTTCTCTTGGTTCCTTCTCTCCAAAAGTGTGTGCATAAAGATCCCCTTCTTCAATAGAATTTCCCTCCAATTATGGGTGGAGTTTAGCTTCAGTTTGAAATTTCTTCTACAAGAATAAAACAAAATGAGGCACCTCAAGTTATTTCCATGATGATGAAGCCACATGCACGATATTATTACAGAAAATATATGATGAATGGTACATGTGACTTACAATTAGTGGCACTGCTAGTGGGGTGATGTCAATGTGGCATCAAATTTCTCCTTTAGGTCTGACTTAAATTCTCTCCATTTCTTTGCAGGTGTGGTGATAACCCACAAGTGTAGGGGGTAACTGTAGCCTCTTTCGATAAGTAAGAGTGTCGAACCCAACGAGGAGCTAAAGGTAGAACAAATATTCTCTCAAGTCCTATCTGCCACTGATACGACTCTACGCACGCTTAGTGTTCGCCTTACCTAGAACAAGTATGACACTATAAGTAATTTGTAGGTGTTGTTGGATAGGTTTGCAAGATAATAAAGAGCACGTAAATATAAACTAGGGGTTGTTTAGATAAAGAGCAATAAAGTAAATATAGCGAGTGTGGAAAAGTGGTGGTAGGAGTTGTGAAATTGTCCCTAAGCAATTGACTACATTACTAGACCGGTAATCACTATTGCAATTCTATTTTAGGTAGAAGCATAAGCTAACATAATTTCTCTTCTTAGATCATACGCACTTATGATTGGAACTCTAGCAAGCATCCGCAACTACTAAATATCATTAAGGTAAAACCCAATCATAGCATTAAAGTATCAAATCCCCTTTATCCCATACGCAAACAACCTACTTACTCGGGTCTGTGCTTCTGTCACTCACGCCACCCACCATAAGCAAATCATGAACATATTGCAAACCCTACAGCGGGGATCCCTCACACTTGCGCGTCACGGAGAGCACTATAGGACAGCACAAATAATAAAACATGCAACTCAAACCAGTCATAGCAATTCATCAATCACCGATAGGACAACGAAAATCTACTCAGACATCATAGGATGGCAACACATCATTGGATAATAATATGAAGCATAAAGCATCATGTTCAAGTAGAGGGTACAGCGGGATGCGAGAGAGTGGCCCGCTGAATATAGATGGGGGAAGGTGATGGAGATGTTGGTGAAGACGGCGGAGGTGTTGGTGTAGATCGCGGTGATGATGATGGCCCCCGGCAGTGCTCCGGCACCACCGGAAGCAAGGGGGAGAGAGCCCCCTTCTTCTTCTTCTTCCTTGACCCTCTCCCTAGATGGGAGAAGGGTTTCCCCTCTGGTCCATGGTCTCCATGGCGTGGGAGGGGCGAGAGCCCCTCCGAGATTGGATCTGTGTCTCTGTCTCTCTCTGTTTTTGTGTTCTCAGATTCTGCCCCTTCACCGTTTCTTTTATATCCGGAGATCAGTAACTCCGATGTCTATCCCGGTGTCAGCCAAGCAATTGTTTCATACTTTAGTATTCTCAAAGTTTTTCAACTCTCACGCAATACATGAGCGTGAGCCATGGATATAGCACTATGGGTGGTATAGAATATGATGGTGGGGGTTATGTGGGGAGGACAAAAAGGGAGAAATTCTCACATCGACGCGGCTAATCAACGGGCTATGGAGAGGCCCATCAATTGATGTCAATGTGAGGAGTAGGGATTGCCTGCAACGAATGCACTAGAGATATAAGTGTATGAAAGCTCAAACTGAAAACTAAGTGGGTGTGCATCCAACTTGCTTGCTCATGAAGACCTAGGGCATTTTGAGGAAGCCCATTGTTGGAATATACAAGCCAAGTTCTATAATGAAAATTCTCACTAGTATATGAAAGTGACAACATAAGAGACTCTCTATATGAAGAACATGGTGCTACTTTAAAGCACAAGTGTGGAAAAAGGGTAGTAACATTGCCCCCTTTCTTTTCTTCTTTTTTTTCTTTTTTTTCGTTTTTTTGGATGGGCTTCTTTGTCCCCTTTTTTTTATTTAGGCTTCTTTGGCCTTTTTTTTTTACTTTTCTCTTTTTTTCATGGGGCAATGCTCTATAATGATGTTCATCATAATTTTATTTACTTACAACTCAATATTACAACTCGATAGTAGAACAAAGATATGACTCTATATGAATGCTTCTGGTGGTGTACCGAGATGTGCAATGATTTAGCATAGCAATGACATCAAAAAATGAACAAGCCATGAAAACATCATGCTAGCTATCTTACGATCATGCAAAGCAATATGACATGAATTCTCAAGCCATGTATATGATGATGATGGAAATTGCATGGCAATATATCTCGGAATGGCTATGGAAATGCCATGATAGGTAGGTATGGTGGCTGTTTTGAGGAAGATATAAGGAGGCTTATGTGTGATAGAGTGTATCGTATCACGGGGTTTGGATGCACCGACGAAGTTTGCACCAACTCTCGATGTGAGAAAGGGCAATGCACGACACCGAAGAGGCTAGCAATGATGGAAGGGTGAGAGTGCATATAATCCATGGACTCAACATTAGTCATAAAGAACTCACATACTTATTGCAAAAAATTATTAGCCCTTGAAACAAAGTACTACGTGCATGCTCCTAGGGGGGAGGTTGGTAGGAGTTAACCATCGCGCTCCCCCGACCTTAATGCAAAGATAAACAATTGAAATACAATGCGTGCCAATTTGGTTACATAGTTAGTAGACCATACATGCATGCTTCGGGAATCACAAACCTTAACACCAACATCCTTACTAAACACAACCATCTACTAGTACCTCCCACATATTATCACCTCTATATCGCAAAACTATTGTAAGGAATCAAACATATCATATTCAGCGATCTACAAGTTTATGTAAGATTTTATGACTAACCATGTGAATGACCAATTCCTGTCATCTCTCTAAATAGATGTAAGTGAAGCAAGAGAGTTTAATTCTTTCTAAAAAAGATATGTCAATGCTCTAACAAATATAAGTGAAGCAAAAGAGCATTCTACAAATGGCGGTTTTTTATGTGAAGAGAAACAGGCAATCCAAATTTCAAATGATATAAGTGAGGCATATGAAGCATTCTATAAAGCCATACTCAAAAGATTTAAGTGAAGTGCAATGAGCATTCTATAAATAAACCAAGAACTATCTCATACCAGCATGGTACATAAAAGAAAAATGAAAACTAAATGCAAAAGACGCTCCAAGACTTGCACATATCGCATGAACGAAACGAATCCAACAACATACTGATACTTGTTGAAGAAAGAGGGGATGCCTTCCGGGGCATCCCCAAGCTTAGACACTTGAGTCTCCTTGAATATTTACTTGGGGTGCCTCGGGCATCCCCAAGCTTGAGCTCTTGCCTCTCTTCCTTTTCCTCATATCGAGACATCCTCGATTAGACACTTCATCCACACAAAACTTCAATAGAAAACTCAGTAAGATCCGTTAGTATAATAAAGCAAATCACTACTCCAAGTACTGTTGCAAACCAATTAATATTTTGTTTTTGCATTTTTTCTACTGTAATATAACTTTTTCATGGCTTACATCCACTGATATAAATTGATAGATTCATCAAAACAAGCAAACTATGCATCAAAAACAGAATCTGTCAAAACAGAATAGTCTGTAGAAATCTGAACATTCACAATACTTCTACTACCCCAAAAATTCTACCAAAATTAGGAAAAATAAACAATTTGTATGTAAAGACAGTGCAAAAAGAATAAGAACCGTTTGATGTTCCAGTGAAAAATATAAAAACGCACACTACAGCCAAAGTTTCTGTCCTGCACCGTACAAACCAACAAGCATTGTAAACATCCTAAAGGCAAACCTTGGCAGATTATTTTTATAATACAATGGAATTGTACAAGGGGATAATTAGTTTTTATGAAAATTTTCTGTAATTAAGATTCACAAAGTTTCCGTGAGCATGAACAAAGTTCAAGGAGCTCTCTCACTTCAACAATGCTTGTCTCTCCCACTTTCACTTTCCTTTTTGAAAACTTTTGGGTTCCCATCTTTATTTATTTTTTGTTTTTAAACTATATAAAAGCACTCAACAGAAATAAATGACTCTCTAAAACTTTTGGGTTGTCTCCCAGGCAGCGTTTTCTTTAATGCCATTAAGCTAGGCATATAGTGCTCAAGTAACGGATCCACCCGGATCCCAAGGTATATCAAAGCTAATTTTAATTAACAATGATTTATAATTTAGTGTTGAGCACAAATTAACATATATCAAGCAATAACAAAGTCTAACTCTCTTCCTAGGCATTGGCATGTCATAAAAGAACAATTCATGCACACCAAGTAAAGGTCAATGCATAGTATAAGCAGTTTCTTGCAATTTTATCATATTGGAAACATTGAGAGGTGGAGATATAGTTCCTCTCTCATAACAATTGTAAGTAGGAGCAGCAAGCACATGCATATTATATCTATCAAAATCATCATGTGTAACCGTAAAATGCAACCCATCAACATAATCCTTAATAAGAGAAAACTTCTCCGATATAGTGTAGTTTGGAGAATTCAAAATAATAATAGGACTATCATGCGTGGGTGCAATAGCAACAATTTCATGTTTAACATAAGGAACTATAGCAAAATGACCTATATACTAGAAGATGGGCACCGGAGGTGGGCCTGGGTAAGCACAACCCACCAGGGCGCGCCTTGGTTGCCTGGCGCGCGCAGGTGGGTTGTGCCCACCTGGTGGGCCCTCTCTAATAGTTATTTGCTCCAATAATTCTCATATATTCCATAAAAAATCCTCGTGAAGTTACAGTTCATTTGGAGTTGTGCAGAATAGGTAGCCTGACGTAGCTTTTCTAGGTCCAGATTTTCAGCTGCCGGAATTCTTTCTCTTGGTGTATACGTTGCAAATTATGAGAGAACAAGCATTAGAATTACTCCAAAAAGCATTATTATAGATAAAAACTTTATAAATAATAGTAAAAAAACATAATGCAAAATGAACGTATCAGTGCGCGTAGTTGCCATCGCCAGAGAACAACATATCCGCGGCCATGGTGGCATTGGCCCCGCCCCTTGTCGCGATGGTGCATCTCGAGGAAGAGTGTGAGGTCCTTGTCCCTCTCCATGATGACCCCCTCAACCGCCCTCTGCCATGCAGAAAGACCGTCCCCTCCACCGCCAACAACGAAGGCCCACAATCCCAGCCCTTAATAAGGGGGCCCACCCGGGAGACCCTCTACATAGCCCTGACAACGACCAAGTCAAAATCGAGCACTGAATCCAAATCAATGACCTGGATTGATTTTAAGCTCTTTCACCCTAGGGAGCTTAGTGATATAATAGTAGAC
>NC_057810.1:81091970-81095613 GCF_018294505.1 Triticum aestivum
CCCTAGATTTGTTTTGAATGAATTGAAATCTCATCTAGATGTGGTTTAGCAAAAGTGAAAACCTAGTATAAAAACTTTGGATTATTTTTTTCTGAACGAGAAGGGACCACTCACAAAGGTTCCGTAGAAGACCCGAGGCAAAAATAAGTACAAATTGCCATATTCGCTACCACTCCAAAAGTTTCCCAACAAAATTACTAGTAGTACTAGACAGCAGCTAGTTTTATCTTTTTTTGTGTGTGTGGAGAGAACATCAAACAATTACGAACATCATTTGTCTGGGATCCGTGCGGTCAAAGGTCGGGCCATAGAGAATCGGGCAGACAAACGGCCCCCGTGGTTGCCCGTGCAGTATCGCCGTGCACCACAGCAGCACACCATCCAGCGTCACGTGCACCGCCAGCTTCACGCGCTCTCGTCGCCGGCGCTGGCCCTGCATGCGGTCGTACAGCTCGTCGGGCAGCCCCAGCCCCTCGCTGGTGGCAACGATGGGCACCGAGCCGATGACCTGCCCCGGCACGGTGAACTCGGCGAGGTCAGCGTGGGCGAGCGGCACGCCCGCGTACGCCCCCACGACGCGGCCCGGCCCCTTGAAGTGCCAGGGCTCGCTGCCTCGGTTGTGGACACGGAGGGTGATGTTGAAGGCGGGGCCCCGCGACGCGTGCCCCGGTCGAGCCCCTCGACAGCGGGCAGCTTCACCCAGAACTCGGGCAAGTATTCGGGCGGCTCCATGTTGTATATCGCGAAGCCGCAGACCAACAGCCACATAATCATCGCCAACACCCACGCGCGCCGTACGCATGGGTGCTCCTCTAGATTGCCGCCTTCTTGTGAGTAAATAGCATAAAACTACTACTTTACGGGTTAGGGTTTCAAAAAACTATCGGATTTATTTTTTTCGCTGATAACTACCAAGTCAGGGGTTGGCTGTTTCAAAAAACCCCAAATCCTCATTGTTAAAAAATTAAACATGTTTATGACAGGTCGGGCCCGTCAGTAAACGCACCGTTTGGTTGACCGTTTGTTTGACTGTTAACTGACTTGTGGGGGCCACATGTCAGCGCCTCATTCATAGATTTTTTACGGATTAGCTCTTACAAACATTTTGAAAAAGCAATCGGGTCCCTGGAATCAGCCTCCAAAGGGCTCTGCCCGTGGCCGTCGCCGCGCGCCATGGGGCTCCGCCCGCGGTCGCCGCGCGCGCCATGGGCGGCTTTGGTGCAGGCCGCCGCCCGGAGCAGTGGCTAGAGAAACGAAGGCTGGGGGATGGCCGGCGGCAGAGCTCACTGGCCCTGGCAGCGGAGGGCGCACGCGGTGGCAGCCATGGCTGCGACCAGCAGCTGCGCGAGCTCGGCGCGGAGACAGCCGGCGGCAGAGCTTGCCGGGCCTGGCAGTGGAGAGCGCACGCGGTGGAGGCCATGGCCGCGAGCAGCAGCTGCGCGAGCTCGGGCAAGACGGCCGGCGGCAGAGCTCGCCGGGCCTGGCAGCGGAGGGCGCACGCCGTGGAGGCCATGGCCACAAGCAGCAGTTGCGCGAGGTCGGGCGCAGAGATGGCCAGCGGCAGAGCTCGCCTCGCCGGGCCTGGCAGCGGAGGGCGCACGCGGCGGCGTCGATGGCCGCGAGCAGCAGATGCGCGAGCTCGGGCGCGGAGGCGGGGCGCACGATGTGGAGGCGAGGAGAGGCAGAGGCGGGCGGTGGTGTGGCAGTAGGTGGCGAGGGCGGGCGCCGGCGCTGGAGGATCGCAGGATGTCGCCGGGCGCAGAGGTGGACGCCGGCCGCGAGGAGAGGAGCGGCTCCTTGATTGCTTTTTCAGAAAAATAGCAGGGACCCGATTGCTTTTTCAGAAATGTTTATAGGGGCTATTTTGTAAAAAGTGAGGACATATAAGATAGAGACACTGACATGTGGGCCCCACTTGTAACTTAACGGTCAACCTAACGGTCAAACAGACGGTTTGTTTAGGTGCGGGCCCGACCTGTCATAAACATGTCTAAATTTTAAGCAACGGTCATTTGGGGTTTTTTGAAACAGCCGACCGTCCATTTGGTAGTTATCTGAGAAAAATTTAAAACCGGTAATTTTTTGAAACCCTAGCCTGTAAAGTAGTAGTTTTATGTTATTTACTCCCGCCTTGTTCATCTTCCCTGTGGATGGCTCCCATGGATATTAGCGCTTATGATAGCTATCGTTGAAATTAGGGCTTATGATGCGCCGGACTTAGCTTTGGTAGGGTAAAGTAGATTTCCATATACTATATACTACCTCCGTCCTGGTTTATAGATCCCTTTTGTAGTTTGTGTCAAATTTTGATTAAAAATTTAACTAACAAAATGTTAATGCATGTCAAGAAAAATTATCTTATTGGATTCGTATTTGAACATAATTTTCAAAAATATAATGTTTGGTGACATGCGTGAACATTTTGTTAGTTTAATCTATGGTCAAAATTTGGCACGAAATACAATAGAGACCAATAAACCCGGACGGAGGTAGTAACTTACAGGGTCCTTGTTAGAATGTGAACGATAGCAGAATCACAAACAGTTAAAAATACATGTAGTAGCTCGGGAGAAGGATAAGGACTCGATCTCCCTAAGTTGGAACACGAAAAGGATCCAACGAACCACCAAGGCCTTTCTCCCATGTCTATTTGTTGTTGTTCCAAGGACGGACTCTGTCTTGACGATCGATCCGGCATACATATGGGTCAAGTCAGCGACGACCTAGAAGCCGGGACGGCAGCCAAACCCTACCGTCCTAGTGAGGGGACGTGTTGCGCCACGCTCGTATTTCTAGGATTTGTACTTATTTATGTCTTGTTGATGGTAGCACTGTCCATGGTCATGGACCGGGGAAACCCCTCCGTCTCCGTCCACCTCACGGGCTACGACGGCATCGACCCTGGCGGCGCCGGCCGTGTGGTCTCGCCGGCTTTCAACATCACGCTCCGTCTGAACGATACCTGCGTCGACCGCGCGGACATGGCCGTGATGTACTCCGGCGTCGCGCTCGGGTGGGCGCGCGTGGATCCGCGGGACTGCGCCAAGAGGCGATGGGCCAAGGACGTGGAGGTGGTGGCCCGGGGCGTTGGGGTGGGGCTGTCGCAGCGCCTCCGCGACCGCATGGCGTTGGAGTGGCGCGCAGGCGCGGTGGAGCTCGACGTCGACGTGACGACGTACAAGGAAGACCCACCCTGTACTGACACCGAGTTCCCCCAAGACATGATCGTGCACAAGGTAAGGATCATTCATGAGAAAGAAGAAGAACAAGCTACAACAATCGACGCCTCCTCGCAAATGTTCTGGCCCGCGTGATTATATGAAGCACCCGTAAAGTATGGTGTTTGTGTAGTATCTATCTCTTAGAGCATTACTAGTAGAGCCCTCAAACTCTCAAACCCCTAAAAATAACCGTTTTTTTACAGTTTTCGCCGAAATAACGCCGTAGACTAGAACCTCTAAACCCTCAAACCCGTAAAAAAATTTAGAGGTCCAACCCTCAAACCACTTTGCAATCTGTAGAAGTAGGGGTTGAGGGGAAAATCTCCCCCCAACCCGCACTCCTCCTCATCGCTCGGTCCTCGCTCGCGCGGGAGGCAACCGCTCCTCCTCCGCTCCCGCCGCCTCCCGCCGCCTCCCGCCGC